>NW_022158273.1:0-11925 GCF_003316985.1 Fusarium coffeatum
CCCCCCCCCCCCCTTTTTTTTTTATTTTTTTAGATACCCAGCAACTGCACATCCAGAGGATCCATATATACTACATCGGCCAATACCCAGACCCTGGCTACCAAGTATTCGACACTAATGGTGTCTTTTCATATTGGTCCCAATTGCCTCTTGTCAGATTCTCGCCAACCGAACTAAACCAATTCAAACCAAACCGATAACGCCAAAGACTGCGACTGCTCAACCCTTTTACCATTGCAGAAGCCATTACAGAGGTACATATGCATCGTACCACGATTCGCCAAGGTCCAATCCAGGACTAAAGGGTATACATCATAATACGTGGGTATCCAACAAGATAATAAAAGAAGGAAGGGGTTCGGCGAAATTGTGGCCCAATTCAGCACACCAAGGGTCGACTGATCCAGCGTCGTATATATCAGCGATATAACCCAAATATGATCCGTCATCATTCTCTTTAGCGTCGTTCATCTCGTTCGTTTTTGGCGACAAGCTCGCCTGCTCTCAGCAAGACACTCATGCCATCCAAATTGGCTTTCAGGGACCGGTCTTCAGCTGGTGCAACAAGATCGGGTGCTGGAGTCATCGGGACATCGCTATCCGTCATGTACTCTTCGTTTCTGGTCAGTGAGCCAGTAGGTGGCAGAGGTTGAGAGCCTTGAAAGCCGAGTTAGCTTGAGCTTCCCGCAGAAGTCTGCAGTGTGTGGATCAAGTACCGTATCCTCTAGGCACTACGCCATGATTGAAAGGCGGCCTTGTAAGTGGCATAGGGTCTGTCGGGCTAGGAGTGGTTGTTCCAAAACCAGATGCAGGAGATCCCCGTTCAAACATGGACCCGTTGGCAGCAGCAATTGGAGTCGGCAGCGTCTGGTGATGTGAGAGCAGGGCGTGAATCGGCAACGGACCTTCACCGGGCGTTCGTGCAAAACTTGCAGCAGGGCTGATCGAACCAACGCTGCTGGTTGAAGATGGCTCGTGTCGAAGAAGTGGTACTTTGGGCGGAGCTGATGGAAGAACGTTTGGTATCTCGGGTACTGATCTTGGATGGTTGGCAGCGACAAAACCACTCGAATACGGATTCCCTTCAGAGCCCGACGATACGGGCATGCCTTTCCTCCCATCCTCGAGCATGTTGGATAACGAAGGTAGATGTTGCTGCTGGGACACATCGGCCCCACGGATACCTTCTCGCCATACCTGCTGGCGTGTGGAAGGTTGATGGCCAAGGTCTCGTGGACTACCAGCATCGAAATTAGTGCCCCGCGGCGATGACATGGTATCGTCGTTTGAGTTGGCTTGCGACAGGAGTGTTGGCGTTGTCGATGAATGCTGCGACTCGGCTACCGATGCGATCGAATTCAATCTTTCCCGGCGGCAAGGTGGTGGCTCGCTTCCTTGTAACCTCTCGCTACCGCTTCCACTTGATGTGTTGCCAGGCGTCATGGTGCTGCTACTGCTACTGCTGTGTCGTAATCGAACGGGGTCCAATTTGGTCCTTTTGGAAGAATCGGCTATTCAACGTCGACATGTCAGTTTCTACTGCGTCAACAAGCAGACCTGTGCCAGGTAGTTACGAACCTTGAGTTCGTTTGGCTTGCTTCTCCTTGAACTCATGCAGGTATTGCATATATTTCCGATAGTCGGCCGTCTTCTTATACTCCATCAAGTCTCGATGGTATTTCTCCTTATCTGCATTTGCTTGGCTCTCATACGCCTCCTTCTCATTGGCGTTCAGATTTTGCCAGTTTTCTCCTACGAGCTTGGCAATCTCCGTGAAAGTCAGGTTTTGGCTTCTCAAGTCTTCCCTCATTTCTTTGCATGAATCGTCAGTCTTTCTGTGCTAACCGTGGGTTTTACGAAACAGGACAAAGCTCACTATTGGAAAACAAGACATAAGCTGAAGGGGGTCTCTCGGGAGCGTTTTCATCGGGCTGACGTCTTGTTAGTGGTGGCCAACACTGTTGATGGCTGTATTGCTTCTCACCTTGGGGTGACGTCGATATTTTCGTTTCGCGACACCTTGTCCTTCCGGGGGTGTCTCTGTCCGAACAGGTTCGGATGGAATGCCTTCTGACTTTGCGTCTTCACTTGTTGGTCTAGCGGGAGTTACCAAGGACGCTGATGGAGAGATGCCCCGCGCATTGGCTATTCTTCTTTGAAGTTTCTAGATGATCACGTTAGTCCATGCCCAAGTGGGTAGTGACGTTCATCGTACCCTCCGGTGGCCAAGTTTTACACCCAGCGCATCTCTTTTCATACAGTCAGCGTGGGTTCCATGATAAAAACAAGGGACACATACAGATCCGATTCTTGTATGTCAAGAATAATATCCCATTTGTCAAATCCTTGTTCAATGAAGGACCCGAGATATTGGGATAGCCCCAACTCGGCAAAGATCGTTTCAAGATCGGAAGACATGTAGCACGGCTGGAAAGTTCCAGGGAACCTTCCTTCAAAGGCGAAAAGTTTTGCTTTAATTGGTGCCAGGGTGACGACTCAACCTGATCCAGGTCCAGATGGACTGGTGGTTTGCAAGATGCGATCTAAGACGGACGGCAGTTTTGAGCGACTAGATATCCAATCCGACGATATCAAATTAATCACACAAGTGTGTTGAGCTGGTTGGCTACGCTCCTGTTGGTTGTCTCGTCGGCAGTCTGATAGGTACAGTCGAGAATAGGTGGATTCTGAAACGCGGGGTTAGGCACTGAGTAATGGAGAACTGAACGCTGTTCATGGTTGAGCGGTCCTGGAAGATGCTTTCAAGGAAATGATGCTTGCAAGACTTGATGGGTGGTTAAATACCGTGGTGCCCCACGCCGAGAGTGAAGGCTATACCCAGGGCTTATGGCACCAAGAAGTACTGAACGATGACGGGGGTGAGGCTGAAGAAGACGATAGGCATGGGGCGAGGCACAAGTATAAACTTGGCACCGAGAGACAGAAGATGCATCGATTCGCGTGCGTGGGTATAGTCTCTAGCGACAAGGGGAAAGGGTTGAGAGAACGATGGAAGGAAGAATGTGCACAAACAGGAGATGAAGTCGGGAGGGGTGGGTAAGGCTGCTGCAGTTGCACTGACAGGCTTCAAAGCAGGAAGATATGGATGGGACAAATGAGGAAGGATGCTATTCTGACAAAGGTTTTCCAATTGACATACCACAGTGACGGACAGACGAACGAATTTTTCGAGGCGGATGATCGAGAACGAGAGTAGAAAGAGAAATCAGAAAACGATCAAGTGGGAAGGATGGATGAGTCGAGGTTGTAAGGGAGTCGAGTGCAGGTACGAGCCTCCCAAAGACAAGACACGGAATCGGATATCTCGATTGCACAGAACGAGTCCTGGACCGTGGTGGGTTATGGGTTAGGGAGGAAGGTGCTCTGTCCAACGGCGATGGGGGTAGGATGGGAGTCCACGGTCTGTAAGCGGCGCAAGTCCTCGTCTGGGAACGATGTCGAGGATAGTGACGAGAGGGTGGATTAGCAGGTGATCTCGGGATGGAAACTTATGAGACGACTGTGAGGTGACAGATCCAAGAAGACAGAACAGACCCCGGGTTAGGTTTGGCTGCGAGTCGGTTGAGGATCAAATGTTCTGGACCTGAGCTCTTGTTGGCGTGTGCGCGCGGCCCTGAGCCGAACTAGATAGACAAGGCAGGAAGTACGCTTATAAGAACCAGATTGTAGAGAAATGGATTCTGTTGTCCATGTACGGGGGCGTGTCAGTTGTCGGAAACAAGACAAGCCAGGTTGAGGAATTGCTCTGTGGAGAGAGACTATCAGAGCCAGAGCCAATGTTGAGATGGGGGATCAATCTCAGGGCATCGTAGAATCCAAATGCTTGCTGTATGTAAATGGAGGGCAGGAACAGGGTCCAGGGGGAAACGGGGCAGAGTCGGAGGTGCCGCAGCCACCGGCAAAGAATAAAGACTACTAATTGAGTGGGAATAGGTAAATCAGGGTTTCGGAAGCGAGGATAGAATCGCAAGAGTTGAGAAAGAGCAGAAACATCAGATTCCTACATGGCACTACGTTTGGGGGGTGGTCTTGCTGTTCAGAGGCTCGCCAGGAACTAGGAGGGCATAAGTCTAGCCCAGTCAGTTCGCAGCGCAGCGCAGAACAACGGAATGGGGGCGTGGAGAAGCGAGTAGGGGTAGGGGTATGCCTACAATCTTCCGTCAAGGATGCACGCACAGTCTTGGCATTTGTCTCTGAAATCTGGACTGCCATCCGACTGTACATATTGATTGATCCGCAGTCTTTTACATGCTCGTTCCCGCGCTTGGACGCATCAAGTTTTGACATTCGGGGAGGATGATGAATGATGCAAGGGCCAGTTCTCAACATGATCCATTATGAAGCCTCGAGTTATTATGGACAATTGGCACGCCCATTGCTGAGCAACGTATGTGAAGCAATGCAGTTCAACTTGAGATGGGTCGAAAACAAGAAGCGTGGGCCCCAAGGCCCTGTCATCGGCTACGTATACGATAGGGCGGCACCTGGACAACATCGAGATGCCCCATCTTGGTCCAATGGACGCATTCAAAAACCATATTGAGGTCGCTTCAACGCAACGCAACGCAACGCAACACTACTGGTGCCCGTGACTGGGGGATTGTTCAGCAGAGTCATCCCCGGATGGAAGGAAGTGCAAATATGAATAAGTGAATGGTTAAACACGGTTGAGGCTGCTGGGTCGAGTCAGACCAGCCGGTACAGTACTGTAATAAAAATAAAAAAAGACCAGTTATCAAAATCATGGGAAAGTCGGGGGTGGTACGGTACACTGATGCGAATGTTGATGTTTGTCCAAATGTCGTACAGAGAGTGTAGCCCCCCGTCATGGTGTTCCAAGGACGTGGGCAGGAGTGTTATGGGCCTTGGCGTATCCGCATCCTCTATTCAGAAAGAGGCATTTCAGCATGGCGATCAGCTATCAATTGATTGACTGATTTGACCCGAGACGGCAAGATCGCAGAAGCTGGTAGGCTGGTTAGAGGCGTCACCGTCCACAACCATCCAGTGTGCCTGCCAACGCTCAAAGCACCACTGTAGTGTAGTGTACTGTAGACTGTAGACTGTAGTGCAGGAGCTCAAACTGTAACGGGTAAGATCTCGATCCCAATTTGTGAAACGGTTGTGGTCCTGCCGTTGTTGACTGTACTGTACTGAACGGGATGTTTAAATGATGGGGTGAGATTGAGAATGTCATGTCACGCACGTACAATACGCACGCACGCTCTCTGATGTCGTCTCCTCATCCTGTTTTTGCGGCTGGCTCAGAGAGGCTCGAAACTCGCCGGGACGGTGCGTACTGGTCTACTAAAGAAGCGTGACAGACGGATGGTCAGGGTTGAAGGTGAGCTTGTTCTCCAAACGGCATCGCTCGTCGGTAGCCAGGTGGTTGTGGGCTAACTAAAATGGACTTCTGCTTGAGTTCTGGTGGTCGGAGCAATTGCGAGCTGGGGAGGTGTGGGGCCGGTATAAGTGACGCACGCCCTGTTCCGCGCGTGGGTTGTTCCTGATCGCCATCGAGCCATGCCCGTTGTTGAAATCGAGCTTTGGCTTACTGATCGTGAGATGCCAAAACTCAAGCTTCACCATGATCGAGAAGGTCTTTGATCGAATCGCCCATAGTGCCGCGCCAACAAACGATCTACCTGTTTGGATTTTGGTAATCCCCCAGGTTCCCTCTCCATGGGCCACATGGTACGGCCACCGACGTCTTTGCCAGAAGTCCGTTCGTGCAGCAATGAGGTTTATTCGTCATATTGCGCCGATAGTTGATGCTTCAGATCGAATGACGCATTTTATAAGCGGTTCCAAGGCATCATGTTTTATCCCTCCCTCCTTCCACGACGGGGCAGTGTGAAAGCGCACAATCGACATCTGATCCTTCGATCCCCTTTGATCCATTTTCTCTGCTTCTCTGATCAAAGTTCCCTGCAGATTGTCTCTTTATACAAGCGATTTGAGCCTGATACAATAACTGGGGATGGTTGATTGTAAGTACCAACTTGGGCTTGGTATAGTATAGTTGCACTAGAGTATCATCGATATGTAGATGTGCGGTAGATCATAGCATCGATGGCTGAGATGTGCAAGATGGCATTGTCCATCAACCCATCCGCACGAACAGCGTGAAACCAGAAACCATAAAATGTGCAGTATCGGTAATTGTGAATCGGGAGCTGGTGCAGGAATCGCCCATGGAGTGACATGGGAATTCGACTGACGGTCTAGAATCTCGATCCCTCCCAGCCCTAGGATTGGTTGTAGCCCGATAAGCAGCCGCGGATTAAACGAGCGACTCCCTACTCAATGCGACGCCTCCCCTATGCATTGTCGCTTTCGATCCCAGAGTGCTTATTCTGCTTGTGTATCCTTGGCTCGATCTTGGCCTTGGCTGCTCCTACAGTAGAACTCGGACTTCCAGATTGCCGCCGGTCGACTATGATAGTGCCATTCTGCGATTGAACTCCATATCTCTAGACTGTCGAATAGCAGCGGGAGTAGTGACACGGAGTAAAATTCCGAGGCCTGTAGACCAATAGCGGTTGCCGACTAACTGGCCCACCGCTTCTAGGACCTTAAACGAGACATGATACCGTATTAGAGTAAAACGGTAGCCTTGGTAGGCGACTCGCAGTCGAGGCTGAGAACTTTGCAGGCTGTAATATCCGGCTGGGAATGGCGGCAGCATCTACAGTACCCATGGATTTTCATGGCAGTCAGCAAACGTCCGAAAGCTTTCGGGTATCGTAGGTCCCAGCTTGAATGAAGGCCAGAGTCCGTCTCACCGGAATCCTGGGCCAAAGTCCCGTGAAGTGCGCAATGTTCCCCACGGCATTGTCTAGAACATTGATGAGAAGTCGAGGCCTCACGATAGATTGAGCAGGAAGCCAGCTCAGGGCGTACAGTCACAAGTCCCTTGATTGGTCGGCGAACTGGTTGGCTCGTGCCTGCCCTGTAAGTAGGCTGTAGTGCGCTTAGAGTGCATGGATCCATAGAAAGGGGCTGCCTTCCTGCTACATAGGTAGGTATGGACTATGGAGGGTACCTACCTGCCTAGGCAGTGAGCTTCAGTATGTACCAGGCTATTATTCCCGGGTCTTAGGCGTTCGTTGTTCCTGCCTCTTGTGCAGGTAGCTAGGTAAGTAGGTAGTATCCAATGGATCAAACTAACACATTCGGTTTCAACACCCATACATTGTCAACATCGTTGTCCTATTGGCCGAGAGTATATGCTGCTGGAGTAATCTCAGTCGGTTCTTTTACTGTGTTCTTCTCCTAGGTTTTCTCCTCTTCTTTTTCTTATTACCTAGGTAGGTAGGCAGCATGAACTATAGATACATATGAATGATTTGAATGTTAGTAGTGTTCGATTTCAACATTCACATCCACATACTAGGTACGGTACACTGGACAGTTGAACCAGTTCAGTACTGGCCTGTTGATCACGGCGGACAGAGAGAGCCACATGTACGTAGTGAAGAAAGAAAGAGGGTAATGATCAGCAACTAATCTGCCTAGAGAAGTCAAGCAAGGAACCTAGAGACTAGCTAATCTGCCATTAACGTAAAA
Source organism: Fusarium coffeatum (assembly GCF_003316985.1). Taxonomy (NCBI): domain Eukaryota; kingdom Fungi; phylum Ascomycota; class Sordariomycetes; order Hypocreales; family Nectriaceae; genus Fusarium; species Fusarium coffeatum. Next base: position 7,591 of record NW_022158273.1, read on the forward strand.
TCGTGCGTGCATCGAGAGAAAGTCTCCGTAGCTTATTTTGTATTGACCGGGGCATATACGCCGTCATCCGACGTCTATTGCATCTACTGTACAGTAGGTACATACACCAGCAGCGACAGTCACGGCAGAGACCGGACATGCGCCAGCTACTTAGGTACCTTAGTTCTTTACGAAAATCCGTACAGCGCGGGATGCTAGGACCATGAGCCAGCAAGAAGTCTAGAACCACCAGGAATGGGGAATAGACATGGATGTAATCGAGACCGGGGACAGTACTCCACCAGTTTGTGTCACTATAAGTGTCACTGTAATAACAATCGTCGGAGAGTTCTAGAGACACTGGTTATTTGTTAGCGGACAAGTTAGTGGATAAAGATAGTACATACTGACATAGATGGATTGCATGTAAGCACGGCTATGCTCTCACATTGCTCTTTGCGAAGTACATTCCCCTTCTGGAAATTGGGGTGGGAACACAGCTGCACCTTGAGATCTGGCATGTTGGTTTACCATCGCTTTTACGGATACTGCACTGCACATTGAGGCTTGCGGAGAGGAAAGGCCATGCCGTCCATGGATATGATGCATACATAGCCCATGTTGTTTGTTTCAGCCCTGATCGACATCGATGTCAGATGGGAGAGCGACCTGCCTGCATGGGGAGGTGGCATGTTTATCTTATTTTTATTGTTATTTTTATTCCTATCATTCTTGTTCTTGTTCTTGTTCTTATATCCTGATATACAATGCACCAGCAGCCAGTCAGTCAGCAATGGGCGATTCCGATCCTATCTGGATATGTACTGTACTGTACTGTACTGTACTGTAGTTATTCCCTCCTCGATAGAGCAAAGAGTTATGCCAACCAAGACTAGGATTGATTCTCTCCCTTGTTCGATCATGATTGCAACTGTTGTTGTTCTGAGTATTGTCTCACCAAAGACCCGCAACGTTCGAGATCAGGATCTGATCGCCATCCGTGGTGGTCCAGACCCGTAGCGCATTCGCCTAGACCGATCGATTTAGATACTTGTAGGTCTATACGTTTTCACATATAACGGAAGTCTCGTATCCAGTGTTACTTTTATGGTCTTGGTTAGGTAGGTAGTAGGTAGATACTGTACTCAAATACCTAGCCCTGGCATTTGTTGTCGACTTTTGTTACCAGGCAATATCTTCCTCGAACTAATTATCTTGAGCGCAACGTTGAAGAGGGCTAACGGATACGAACAGCTCGCTGGTTCCATTCAGACGTGTCCTCTTTCGCGGACGGCTACACATACAGTACTGTACTGGTCTTATTGAAAAGGGCAGTTCTGTAAACGAGAATGAGCTAAATATCCATGGATATATTGGCAGAATCAGGAAGGGGATATAACCTTTCGCTGTAGAATGTTGATGACGGTAGCAAATCCCAGCATCCACAGGAGTAACTCAAACGCGATACAACATGATTCGACTGTATTGAACTCGCATAAGAAAGGGACTAATCAAGTTTGGGTGACATTGAGGTTCAAAACACCATTATTACCGTAGAGTAGGTACTGTACTATTGAAGGTATTTCATTGCAGTTGTTTCCCGGGCATGATCGACATCTATATCCGAGCTCTGACAGGCCACCCGGCCACCCCTCTTAGTGGACGGCCCGCTGTCGCGCCCGCCAAAATTACTGGGATCTAGACCCAGATTTAGCAGGCCGCCATGGAACGGACTATAGGTATGTATGTAGTACTTACCAACTTGAACACTTTTGTCTAAGTCGTTTATTCATAGCAAGGAGCGAAGAAGCATTCTGGAATATAGTAATGAATCAAGCATGAGGTCTGCAGTACAGTCTTTGATTTTATTGGGCGTCTTCTAGGGCTCCATAGACCAATCAGATGGATTAGATCCAATGGATGTCATGGATGTTGTACTGTACAGGACGGGAACCGTTAACTGTTAGGGACCTGCACTGCACACTGCACACGCGAATAAATCCCCACTAAGGAAAGAGGACCTAAACCTAACCCGCTCTTCGGGGCAGTCCTCTCATCTCCAGTCCAGCTCCATTTTCTCCTACAACAAACCGCTCAACAGCTGGAGAGCAAAAGACGACCAGACCAGTCTTCCACCGCATTTGTATCACCACACTTGTTATCTACCTATTTACTCATCGTCGATACGTTTTTTTACGTAAATAACTTCAAAGGGAAAGACTCACTTTACTGTACAAAATGGCACCAACCGATGAGACAAGCAAAAGCAACACAGCCTCCAAGGCTGCGGGTTCGGGGGATGCCGATTTGGCCCAAGTAAGTACAGTACAGTAACTTACTGTAATCTCATTTTCTTCTATTGCATGTCATGTCACGTCTGATTCTCGGCATTCCCATTGGAGTGTTTGCCACTTGGGGCATGGCAATGCACGAATTTGCCCTCCTGCGAAACATGGAATAGCAACAAAACACCATGTTGCAGATCCGGAGAGAATTGTCCTTGCTTGATCCCCATTTCTATTCATTTCATTTCATTTCGATCTGCTCAACCGCTCTTTACTCTGGCAATCGATCATCAACATGTCACTCCTTTCCTATTTCATCCATCCATCTGTTGAGTTCATCCCTAATCCCCTCCTATTTTCCCAATTATTCCCAATTCCTATGTACTGTACTGTACGGATACTCAGTTCCCCCTCTCTCCCTTCCCTTCACCCCTGGTTAACCCATTCCCTGTCTATTCCCACTCTCAAGGTCCAGACTCTCGCCCCCGGCCTGACCGTGGAACGTGTTATACCCAGACCCAGACTCAGACCCAGCCAGTTGGTCGAGACCGCCTCGCTTGGCTGCCACGAACCAAATTCTCCTGCCTGTCTGCTTGTCTGATTGACTGATTTGCATATTGCATTCGCATCTGCATCTTGACTACTGTATAGTACAGTACAGTACTGCCTTTTGTCTTGGCCAAATAAACGCCCTACCCGACCAACCACACCCACTGTACCCTTTATCCTCACAAACAATTAGATAGTACAGTACCGTATTGTGTTGCATTTCCTGACGATATTCATGTTCTAGGCCTACCGGGACCTTGCTAGGTAAACCACCCTACTCTACTCTGCTCAGCTCTACTCTACAGCCTCACCTCACTTTGTCTCGCCTCTCTCGCCTCGCCTCGCCTCAACACACCCTCCCCTCGCATTTTCCCCATCGCGATCCACCTTCACCACGAATTTCCTATTCCTCGTCTCCTTATTTTCGTATCATTGCCATGGAATTCTTCGTTGGCGCACTTTACCATCAGCGTAGCGCTTGTCGTGGGCCCTAGTTGCCAATACTCCATAAACTTCCTCTCTATTGTCGAGACTAAATTGACAAATTCCTCTATCGGCGTCTCCGACGCTTCACTGTCACACAAATTCGGATTAGACATATGCATCATTCAATTACGCATTCATTGCTCTTGCTTCGAAAGCCTAATCCATGCTATCAGAATCGTTGATGCCACTAGCTTGTCAACTTAATACCCTCTATTCCCAACATTGCAATCAGTCGGTGGCCCAGACAAGGTTATTGACCTTACACTGATGCCCAAGCCTCTTGACTCATGCGCTATCGACCAGAGATTCAAGTGGTTCAGGTTCCTGGCTTGTTGCAGGCGGCGATAGATACACTCTCCATATGAACAGCGACCTATCTCGATAGCTTCATGACTTGACAAACATAACGCCCTCGTTCCTGCACCCCCTCCCATTGCCTTCAGCGTCATATGAACCACATGTCTCCCATTTCTGTCTTTTGCATCGTACTATGGACGATCCGCAGAGATCCTTGGCTGACATGGCATTGACATAGGGGTGAGCAAGCTGCTACCAACCTCGAGAACAACCTTTCAAACCTCGAAAGTAGACTCGACGCCATTCTCGCTGCCCTCGAAGCCAACAGCAATTTACAGGCTTCTCCGGCTGCCAACGCAGCCCAAGCTGATGAGTCTCGAAAGGCGGGAACAACAGACAGCAAAGAAAAGCCCCAGGACGGCGCCAACGGAGACGCAGTGGAGGACAAGAAAGACACGGCTTAACTGACTGGGCAAGGTCAGAGGTTACTTCAGTTCACACCACGTCACATAGTAGCTTAGGGAGTCGAAAGAGCAGTATGCCAGCCAATCATGGGTCTCTTCTTTTCCAAAGAATATCTTTCACTTATATTATCTCAACGACCAAAGGAGATCCCTCTTTGCCGTTGGGATATACATTTCTATCCTCAGTGTTCCATCTCATGATCCCACGTACTCTCCGAGCTCAGAGGCTCATACTCCTCCCCAGATCCAAGGGCCGAAAAAAAAAAAAGAACTAA
>NW_022158274.1:0-6272 GCF_003316985.1 Fusarium coffeatum
CACACACACACACTCACTCACTCACTCACTTTCCCACAATCGATTCATCTTATCTCGGAAAGGCCTTGGAACCAGACTGAACAGGGAAAAGAAGCAAGTCCAAGACTCCCGTCCCTCTCTAGAGAGGAAAGCACCGCTATCTGCAGTGCCTGCCATCCTACTGTACTAGGCCACGGCCCACAACCTCCAATGAAGTAGGCTAAGGTAGCCAATCCACTTTCTCTTACCCAAGAGACAAGCCTCTAGTAGCCCAGACCGTCTGGCGCATCCATTAACCATCTCTCTTGCCTCTCATCCATCTCATCTCGTAAGGCCCGGTTTGGTTTCTATTCAATCCCTCCCCATCCCGTCTATACCTATCCAACTTCTCCAACAATCGATACGAATATTATCATCATCTCCTTACTCATACGACAATCCACCACGCACGCCTTTTCTCCTGCGAACCACGCATCTCGACCAGGGGTACGTACTGGTATCTGACAGCAACGAGACGACCCTGACCGTCCCGTCTCATTTTTGCACTGACCGACCGGGTCCTTGACTGGACGACATCTGCCCGCCGCTGCGTTTCGTTTGTGTTCGCGTGCTCTAGGGGTTCTCATCCATATTGGACTCCCGCCCCAACAACTACGCATTTCTCAATATCGACTCGAAACCCATATTCACCAGCAACCAATCTTTTCTCGACCAAAAAAACAACCCTTCGGATTTCCGCCCACGACTAGCATTGCCGTGCACATACAAAATTCAATTGAAACTGCTTGTGTCAATGCCTTGAACGTCCCCCACGACCTCCCCCGCGATACCTACAGTACCTGATTTGCGACGCCAATTTCAATTGTACCCGCCTGATCACCACTTCGTCCCCTTCGTCTTTCGGCGCCTACGGGACGATCCAGCATTCATCCGCTGGTCATGACACCCGCTCCTACCGGCCGCCGCAGCCCTGTCATCGTAGGTGATACTATGTCGGGCGGCGACTACAACAATTTTTCTTCCGACGGGGATTTGGCTGATTTTATCGACATCGACTTCAACTCTAATAGCCCAGACACCCTTCAAACAATGGAGTCGCTTGGCGGCTCGGAGACCAAAGGATTTCTTGCGCCCTCCGACTTGACATCAACAGCTTTTCCCGACTCTCCAAACGGCTCCTCGTATCAAGATTCATCATCAGAGTCGGCTTCTTCCAAACGCACCACTAGTCGGACATCATCCAAGGCGGCCATGAACCCGGCCGACATAATGGCGGATGAGGACGATGTCAACATGGAATGGAACCAGCCTGGTTATTCCACGTATGATGATGAACCAGCCTACGCATACAATGAAACAGCTCTGGAAAGCTTATACAATATTAACGATCATAGCGATGCTCTATTCGACCCCCCTTATGCTTTCGACACTGCATCTAGCAGCCCCAACGGCGAAAACTCAGTCACATCACCTCCGATGCCCACGATCAATCCACATAGTTTCGGTAAGGATGCAACGCCAAAAAGGAAAAAACCACAAGGTCATCAAAAAGCTTCATCAGTATGTTCCTGCATTTAAAGATCAGCAAACATGAATCGCCGACTAACAAATCCGAAGCAATACTCTGTCTCTTCTGCAATGAATGCGTTAAAAACAACTACATCGCGTGAAGTCTCGCCCATGTCTAATACCATGATCATGAGCCAAGATCACTCCCCGGCAGCCATCTTCAATTCGCCCTCACCTCACAACTCTATGGATTTCTCGAGGGTTATGGCTGGAGCAGCACCGGGATGGCCAAGCAGAAACGACGTGGTGACACATCCTGCACCCGATGGCTTGCCCATGCAGTTTGTCGGTCAAATGAGCCAGCCTATGCCCATGCCCCATCATTTACCCATGCCCGCGCCATACAATTTTACTGGGCAATACAGTTTGAAGATTCTTCCTACGCCGCTCAAGTCGCGGGTCGAGACTCAAATTCCGATACATATGGTTCTATCTCCAATGCCCCCCGGGGTTACAAAGCTGCACCTGCCACCTCACACAATCTCGAAGCCCAAGTTATTGGCAAAGCCAGCACCTAAAAAGTCTCCAGAGATGCTCGAATTATTTGTGTCCTTGGTATGCACGAGTGCCATGACACCTGGTAGGAAAGAGGCCGCACTCAAGCGTGCTGCTTCTCACCCTCAACGTTATCTGCCCGACAACGATGACGAGAATACTCCTCAAAAGGGTGGCGACGTACGTATCTGTCAAGGTTGCATAACTCGAGAGCGCAAGCGTGCCGCCAGGAAAAAGGTCAAGAAGCCTGAAGAAGAGGAGGTCTGGCAACAGGATGAGAACCATCGGGTAATTGTCTTCAATACGCAGGAAGTGAAAGACTGGCAACCTGTCCAACCTATGAACAGCATGGAGGCATCTGCGCCTCCTGGTATTATGCAAGTGGATGCTCCAATGCGCATTGCTTGCTACTGTCGGCACCATGGCGAAAAGGTCGGGTTCAATGTTATCTTTACTATCAAAGATTGCGAGGACCGAGTTATTGCTCAAGCAATGTCAGACGCTATCATGATTACTGATGACCATAAAACTCACCCACCCGCACAGCCGCCTGTCGCTCAACAACAGATGAGCATACCCGAAGCGCCTGTACCTGGACCCGTCTCTCAAGTCCCGGTTGATGCCAGTGCTCTTCTACCACCCACTCCCAACGGGACATTCAGCATGTCACCGACCAACGGGGACCCCTCCAACATGCACAGGAATAGCCAGGCCTCATATCAATCGTCTATGTCATCCAACACGGCAATGAATGGCGCCAATGGTCGTGCCCTTTCACGTCCTGCTTCACCCATTCGTGGTGGCCCGACGAAGAAGAGAAAGTCGAGCGCGTCTAGAGTTCCCAACGCACTGACCATGACCCGCATGGAGACTACGCCCTCACCAGGCTCTCAGGCAGCCCAGCTACCCACTGCTGCTACGTCTCCTTTTACTCCTAACCTCGCTGCCTTCTCTCAGGCAGAGCCATTGTTCGGACAACAATCAATGGTCTTTTCCACTGGGCCTCCTACACCCAGCAATAATGAGCAACCGGGATTCTTCAATAGTAACCGCTCCGCCAGCATGGACAACTTGGCATTGGCTCAACCACTTTACTCGGCACCTGCTTCAGGCCACCCGAGTCGAGCTCCTAGCCCGAACGGACTTCGAAATGGTGTGGGTGCTAATCCTCAGAACCAATTTGCCCAAGATCTAAACACCAACTTGTTCACTATTCCTGTCGGCGTGAACAATCAGACGCGCGCACGTCCTGTTATCCATAAGATCATTCCCAAAGAGGGTCCGAAGACTGGTGGTGTCGAAGTTACCGTTCTTGGTGCTGCTTTCGTTCAGGGACTCGAGGTCTGGTTCGGCAATCAGAAGGCCACAACTACAACATTCTGGGGTGAATCTTCGTTGGTTTGCTTGTTGCCTCCTTCACCTGTGGCGGGGCCTGTTCCTGTCACTTTCAAGCATGCGAACGCCCAGGCCTCGCAAACCTTGCCTATGAACAAGCAGACCCCCTACTTCAAATATGTCGACGACAACGAGGAAGCTCTTGTTAGGCTGGCCTTTTCTGTACTTGGAAATAAGATTTCTGGTAATATGATGGATGCTGCGGATCTGGCTCGCAGGATCCTGGGCGACACCTCATCAGCTTGGTCTGCTGGTTCTTCCATGGGCAATTCTTCGGGCGGACAGATGTTTAGCCATGCTCCCTATGCTCATCTCGAATCACAGCTTCTCAAGTGCTTGGATCTTATTGATCTAGATGACAGCCAGCACAAAGCTCGTCTGGATCTCCAAGGATCGACCGGCCACACCATGCTTCATCATGCTTGCTCACTGGGTTACCACCGTTTTGTCGCCGCTTTGCTGGCCAGAAGTGCCAGCCCTGATACTCAGGATAAGGGTGGCTTCACTCCTCTGCACATCGCCGCGATTCACAACCATGCCGAGATTGTGCGGAGATTGATGCTACACGGAGCTGACCCAACGATTAGAAGCGTATCTGGTCTTACTGCTGCCGATATAGCCCAGTCGCGTGGTGTCTTACGCACTATCCGCCGTTCTGAACGTCACATTCGCTCTCGCAGCAGTGGTGGATCGCTGCATAGCCGAGCTAGCAGTGCCACATCTCTTCGATCATTCTGGGAGCCTATGACCAAGGTTCACACTTATGACGAACCTATCTCACCAGACTCAAGCGAAGAAAGCCCCGAGTACACGTCTGGCGATTTTGAGGATGAGGACCCCGATGAGAATGATCATTTGATCATGAGAAGACCTAGCGGCTTTAGGCAAGACCGCGAACGGCCCAACCTTCGCCGTCGAAAGACTGGCGAGTTGGATGAGGAACTGGCTCCTCCTGCAACAGCCATGGCTGCTGCATCGGCTGCATTGAAGGATCATTTCCAACAACAAATCCACCAGTTCCAGCAGTCCATTGCCGTGCAGTTCCAGAACCTACCGCACTTCCCTCAGATGCCCGCATTGCCTAATATGCCCGACTACCAAGCACCGTTTATGCGACGGGTCCAGCAGTTCATGCCAGGAATGGCAGCGCCTCGACCTGAAGGCGAGCAGCCTCAGCGTTGGTGGGACTCAGCAATCAAGGCAACTGCGTCAGCGCCTCCAGCCTATGACGAGATTTACCCTCGCGAGGATCTTGACCGAAAGCAAGCGTCTGCCGCTCGAGCGGCTGTGGAGGCCGAGGCTGACCAGAAATGCGCGGCTCTGTTCGACCAGCCTACAACCACAGAAATCGGACCTGCACCAATTGAGGTTACTGAAGTTACTGAGGTTTCCGAGGTCACTGAGATTTCTGAGTTCAAGACAGGAGAACCGGAAGTTCTCAAGATTGGCCGCAAGAACGCCATCACCAAGGAGCAGCAGGAGCAATTCCGCCGAGCACATGAAGTAAAGATGAAGAGAATTAGCAGTGACCACAATCTGTTCTTCATCTGGGTAAGTCACATTGCACGCAATCTTAAGCTCAACCTTAAACTGACCAATTCTGCAGATTCCTCTACTACTCGTCATGATTTGCGCAATGCTGTACAGCTATTTCCCTTGGCTTTTCACATTCGCCTGGGCATTTGCTCGATCACTATACCACAGCGGACTTAGCAAGACTCAGCAGCTCATTCAACACAATCTTCCGGACCATGTTGAAAGAGTCGTCGAAGTCTGACACGATTTAATGACGTTGTTTCTCGACACTTTTTGCATAAATCCCTGGCGTACCTTTTTTTACTCTTCTACATTCACGGATTCGGCGTCTATTATTACATGTTTTGATTCTTGACGACCGATATTTATTGTTTGTTTTTCATGCTCTTACTCGCTTGAACCTCGTCGGATCGAGGCTGAGCGTATAGAGCGTTTCTGGGAGAAGACTTGATATGCGGACAAGTCGTGTTGGGACGGTGTTTCCTGGGGTCAATACGAATGGGCAATAGAGGATCTGTATAGGATTGACTTTTTTCTTGTAAGCAGTTGACCTGAAGTTTATTGTAAAGCCGATCAGGGAATACGATGTTTTTTGTGTTTTTCCCGGTGATGGGATACAGATAGGCAGGGAATGGGTATGAATGGGTTAACGGAAGTTGTATATATAGTTATAAAGACGAGATGAATCAACAGTCTCGACAGTCTCTTGTTGTTCTTTGTCTTGTGAATCGCTCTTCATACATGAACCCTCTACACCGACAAGGCTTCATGGGTACCCAATCAACTCATATTAACTTGATACATGATTAATATAGACTAACCGAGTCACCACCAACACCTTTCACTTTTTATCTGCAGAGCACATTCATGGAGGGGAAAATAATCATCAATACCATCCATCATATCAAACAAAACCCTGAACGCCCCCAAACCCATTATGTAGACCTTTCGTCGCAATCGCGCAAAGACAATGAACGTTTTCCATCACCATTCCCCTCCTCCTCCAAGACTGTCTCTCTCCCTTGCTCGTTCAAATACATAATCCCAAAGCATGAAAAAGCCCACCCTAACCAACCGTTAGAGACGGATGATAGGAGACGTCAGAAAAAAAGTTCAGTCATGTCGCATGTCATCATGGATATCTAACAACAATTCCACCATGAAAGAAGAACCAGAAACAAAAAACAAGGTCGTGGCCGCGTCATTCAAGAGTCGTCCATACGCCCGTCGCTTGCAGAGATTGTAAGCTTGATATAATGCTTTGCATCTCACCACTGCCGTTATCCGCTGTGCTGTCG
>NW_022158275.1:0-11303 GCF_003316985.1 Fusarium coffeatum
TATGCTAACTTAGACTAGCACTCAAGCTACCTTGGTTTCATAGCATAAGCTTGGAGGATAGTCCTTCTGTTGCTCACTTGACCGCTCACGTGCGACTTTGCCGAGGTTGCTCCATTTGTTGAGGAACGGTTCTTGACTCAGATTTTAGGATAAAACCTTGCTTCTACGAAGCCCTCGCATGTCAGTAACTTTGCATATATTCTAGCTCGAAGTATTCGATCCGTCGACTGTTCTGAAAAAACACCCCGCAGGTATATTAATAGAAGTCGAAAAAAGAGTGATTGCAACATGTTTCTGTGCCTTATTCTTGTACTATCATGTCGGACATAGAAGTCTCCTCGAGCGACTCCTATGGTGAGTCCTTGTCCAACTAGTACTAACACATCAAGACTTTCGACCCGCCATTCAAAACCTTGACCACATTAGGCCTTTCATAATTGTCAGAGCTGGGATCATTCTTTTTCTCCTCCTCAAGTGCCCACTCGATTGACCTATGGGTATCATTCGTCCACGAGGCTCTCATAATAAATCCGCTGTACGCCATCTGGGCAGAGTGAGAGACGACCCAATAGTCAACACCACCGACCTTTCGATGTAGCCCAAGCCCTCCCTTAGCCCCATAAGTTGTCATGCTACCAGCCGTGTGACTCTCTTTCAAGCCGTGCAGCATAGCTAGCTTCCTCGTCTTGGGCTCCGATTCGAGGAAGGCGTTGAGTGTCTTCTCTTCGAGATTTACACCATGGGGGGAGTCCAAGATGGCTTCGTGGACATCTTGACCGTCGACTGTATGTGACCAGATAATGGCGAAGACAAAGTTGAGAATCTTTGCACCAGGCAAGAAGACTGGTGTCAGCCATTTGGGAAGTGGTTCACCTGGATGGAGGTCTGGAGTCTGCCATGACGTTGCTGAGGGGTTCAAGTTGTTGATGATCCGGATCGTTTTGAAATGATTCCAAGTCTCAATAATTTCAGCCCCTGGAGGTGTCGTGATGACGGGAATCTCCGGAGGGAATGACTTCAGTGTCGGAGGGTGTAGATGGTCTGAGTAATAGAACCCAAGAAGGATAGCGTCAAGTGGACTGTCAGAACTCAGTTGCGTGGCGCCTCCTTTATCAAAAGATGGGAGGCGCACGGCAGCAGCCTGTTCGATCTCCCGGATGACATTCTCGAGGCTCTCGAAAGTTGGAACTCCAGGGTTCTCGACCATCTTTATATGCACAAGCCACGAGCTAATGACATCCGCAGGACCCTTAAGCCATGGCTCGAAAGCCACATGGTAGAAGACTTTCCCAGTTGAAGCTTGTTCTGCTTCTGGTCTGGGAAAGGACATCAGCCAGCTGTTGTCGCCATTTAAAGAAGTCAAAATCGGCCGGAGCGGCTGAGCAAGGTCTGATAGATACTCTGTGATGGAATCTTGCTGTGTTGTTGCCATTATGTCGTTATCACCCAGGAGCTTGATAAGGAAGAAAATAAGTGGAAATAAGACCAGGTTGGGTCTCGACAGCTAAATAAGAGTCCATGACGGCATCAATCCTGGACTTATCCAGGTTCGCGTGATGCTAACCCCATCTGCTAGTCAATGCTAGCAGTAGCTTGCAATCCTTCAGGATCTACTGTACAGTGTCTTACGTGAAAATTTAACAACAATCTGCACCGTAAGGATACATTCTTTCCCGATATGACAACTAGCTACCTACACTGCGCCTAGGAGACGACTAGTCTACTATAAGCTTACCTATCTACAAGTAAAGTCATGTTTCAACTAAATAGCCTACCTCTAAGTTTACAACTTGCAACATAAGCCTTACCTGGAACCTGTTTAACTGCAGCGTTCATGACGATCACCGGAGTGGTTCACTAGTGACCCGCAAAAGGTCTAGCTGTACGGCTAAATTGACCTGATAAGACAAGTCTCAATGAGGTATAACAGAAACCCAAGCAAGGGTGGTCAGGGCAGGGGAAGCAGATCTCACCACTGAACCAAGGTGTTCGACGGCTCTGCCTGTCGCCACCTAGGAGGTATCTACGGCTTCATCAACACAGGAGCCTTCGTGCTGTACAAGATGTGTGTTCGTGTTATGTGGGTGTGTAACAAGGCCGCAACAGTGCCATTGTTGGAGTGAGACTCTCATGTGATGTCGACTGGCCAAGACAGCAAAGGCGAAGCTAAAATCTCACTCGCCATTTTTGTTGAGGCACGGAACATTGGTCTGCAGGGGCCCTGTTATCGCAAGACACATGAATGCACTAGTCCATCAAGGGCTGCTACGACTCTGGCTTGAATTGCCACTAGCATCGTTCGACGAACGTTGAGATATGTATGGGCTGGGGTGAAGAACTGGTAACGACATAGGGACGAAGAACGAGTGTACAGTACTGTACATGGGAGGCTCTCCAGGTCCAGAGATGGGGTTGATGTATTCGATGGCTTGCTGCGCTCTGCTGCATAGTGCGCCCAAGCTAGACTTTGCGGTACTGTCTGGGGGTTGAGCTGGCAGCCATTACACATCAAATGCCGAGTGAGGTCTCTCAATACAAAGGGTCGTAGGATCCTGGTGTGTCGTAAAATGAATAGACAGCGGAGGCGAGTGATGATGAGAGACAGATAGGTTCGGAAGCATTCCCTCCACTGTTGAGCTAGTTTGAGTGATCATGGTGTAGGCTCAGGGCTGTGCATGTTGCGCTGCTTAGGGCCGAGTCAGTTGCCTGAATGTCACCATCGCAGCAACCACGCCATATAGAAATAGGGGGTATTGCCGGCTTGATCCTTCTCTATACAAGGTGACAGTCGTGTTGAGTAGAGGTAACGAGCTCCCCATGCATTGCGCGTGGTGGGCTGAAATAGATAGTGTGCCAGGAAGCGATACTCTCGACTGAGCGGTCGACGGACTTTGTGTGGCAATAATCAGATTGTATCGGTCAATGGCGAGGTCTCAAGGCCGTCGTCTAGTGGAAATTTGCGGTAACCAATCCAGGAGCGGTCTACCGGGTTGCCGCCCTTGTCGTGTATTAACTTGTCAATTGCCATTGGAGTCCTTGTAGATTGATGGTGTTTTCCCATGAGAGTGGTTGTCATGGCTCCGGCGTCACGGTGTATCTTCGTCGCCCGATTGCTTTGGGATTGTTGGTGGGGAGTTTGTGGCTTCTCCAGTCCCATCGAATGTGCATTTGTGGTATTGTCTCGTGACTTGCTGTTTAGGCACCAAAAGCCAGCGCCGGGCTACCTGCAATCATCCTTCGTCCAGCTCCTTATTCCAGAAGTGTTTGACCCCAAGAGGATGATTCCTAATCTTGCGAATCAGCTTAATGCAGCGCTAGTCAAGCACTGATTGCGCTCATCAATTGACGGGACCCGACCACCACCCACGTCGACATGAAGATTATCGGAGCTCGATTGGATAGTGAGGAGACGCTGGCAGGAGGAGCGGAGTGTCGCCTGCCATTTGTATGGACGTCGGCTCGTGTACATTGTCTCGTGGGTCTTCGTAGACAACGTGGGCAAAGACGTCAAGATCTGGTCCTTTGTCGCAGTAAAATGTACTTTGGACATCCAGCTAGCGAGTACTCTGCGCGATTGAGAGGGCCGTGTCGCGTTCGAACGAGACAATAGGACCTGTGCCGCTGTGCCCCGGGCTCATTTGACCATCGCGAGACGGCGGCGGCGGTTATCTTTGCTTGCGCAGCCGATGGTCGCGTTGCTACGTTGAGCTGGGATCGATGTCCTGAAGACTCGTCGTATCATGTCATGGGCATAGACCCTCGCGGCGGTAGAGTGTAGTGAAAGACTCGTCGAAGGGAGTCAAGTTTCATAGATCGTCTCGATCGCGCGGGCAGCTGTCCTTTCGTTTGCGGTGCTGTCGGGAAGCATTTGGGGGAAACTCGGTGTCAATGTATAGGGGATCTGACTGTTACTGGCCGCCAGTAACAACGGATCGACTAGGGGAAGGCTTCGTAATGGCTGTAGGTTGTGACGGCAAAGACGCGTCAGTCAAAGCTAAGTCTGAAGGGCGAACAGAACCACCGCGATGAGGAGGCTGTATGCTAAGCAATTGCCGGCGCGACAGGGTCGGGCGCAAAAGAGTTCAGAGCGCGAGACATGCTGGTCGATACTGCCGCAGGGTCGAAATGATCAATGATGTGTGATGTGGAAAAGGTAAGATGTGGATGGGCAGTCGGAACGAAAACAGACTGTCTGCCCTGTCTGGATCAGACTCCTCAGAAATCATGATGACGTAATTATTTCCGTTGTTTGAGTTGAGAAAGCCCGTAAAACAGCATAGCTCTTTCGCCAGAAATGAAGGAAATACAATTTTCAAAGAAGGAATCGTCCTCTGCCAAGCAGCCCTTACTCAATGCTAAACTTCCAGGTCCTCGCTTCATCCATTGTGGCAGGGTGCAAGTGTTCTGTGTCCGGTAGAGTGGATCAAGCTTGGTGCCCGGGCTCGGATTGTTAGGCGTCGGCCCGCTAGCGGCCACTAAAATGTGTGCAAGCGTCCACTGTAAGTTTTGAAGTCTTCCATGAGAACAGACTTCCATACCGTCACTATTGTTATGTACACTGCGGTATGAAGATGCAGATTGCAATCAGATCAAGCAGAGCGTTTCATCCTTTCCAGTAAATGTATCAAGATAAGACGCGATGGTCGGTACTCGCTCTACTTCCCTGCCCGCAAAAATTGCTAGGCGTCTCTCACTGGGCTTATAGGCGCTGGCGAAAGCCCCCAGCGGCCCCGCCACCATCCTCCACGTCTACTCACTACAGGCATAGCCCTCGCGCATCGAAGGTTCAGGGCACCGAGATCTTATTTTCGGTCTAAGTCTCTCATGATCCTTGAAACAAAGAGGAAGGCATCGCCTCAATGTTTATCAGCAGAACGACCTTCCAACGGTCACTGAGCCTTGAACCTCCGGAGGATGTATCGCTAAGTAGCTTTGTCTCGCCTTCCCAACAGCTCAAGGGCACCTGCCATCTATTCAGTGCTCTACATCACTGGATTCTGTTCCTTTCCTCCCTATTGAATGTCGGACAGCTCTCTTCTTCTCGAAAACATCAACATCTCGCGCCAGCATCAGCCCAATCTTCAGATCACTCTTGCTTGCTGAGCTCGCTACCACATATTTCTAAACCATATCCATCACGAACTCACTGACGACTTTGCCATGTGCTATCACGACTCGTTGTCAGGAGACTATAGCAGCGCGGACCCTTGGGCTGACCCTCGAAACACTAGAGTCAGCAATTTGTTACTGGATGAGAGCCAATCTACCGTACAGCAGTTGGACCAAGAAGCGACCACCCCCAACACTCATGTCGACTCAAAGGGGCCTGTCAGGGAAAAGAGAAAGAGAAAGGATGCTGACCTATCGACTTCCGGTCCATCCACCAGCACTCATGACATGGGGTCAAATGGCTCAGGAGAAGTAGCCTAGGATGGCAACAACCCAACCACCTCGTTGCATGATGATGCCAAGCGGCCGCGTCTGGACAAACAATTTTCCCACCACGATGCCGACTCTCAAGATCACTCAGTGAACACTTCAACTCGACTCAGTACCTCACCGACCCCGAAGAAAGATTAGACCGACCCTTCGCCTCCATCGTTTCATTCAGGAAGATGCCTATCAGGAACTGAACATCCATCAACTCCGGCCAGTCCTAGTGACCAGTGCGTCACAATAGACATTTCTTCAACACTCAGACATTGATCATCCTCGGCCCACTGTTATCATGAGCTGCCGTACATTCGAGATTCAAGATCGTCTGTTTATTAAGTGTACAATATTATACTATCGAAAATGCGCACCGGTTTCGTTAATCTCGTTTCTGTCTCTCCTTCACTCTCGTCTCATAAATCGTAGCTGTCTGAACTTTAAATACGTTGACCAATCTTTGTGCCCAGATAGAATAGAAAGACAAATCCGAGCTTCTGGACAGGATGATACGCGCGGTATCGAGAATAATCCTGGGCATGCTCTTCGGCTGCAGAAATATGATCCCTAAAAGGCCTAAGTCATTAGGATAAATTACCTAAAGCCCTGGCCTAACCTTAGGTATCTATACCTGGTACTTGTCTAGGCAATTTCGTCTTTGACATCCTGGTAGCTAATCTTTCCGATACCCCGACGCCTGAGGTGGGCAGCTTTGTCCGGATTGTTCGACGCGCATGAGTGCATAGCGACATATCGATAAGATCCAGGATGCTCGGTGCCGAAGTACCAAAAACGGGTGTATTTGTCGATCCGATGATTTCGAATGTTAAATACCGATAGGGAATCAACAATACTATGGTTTTGATGTTTCGCCTAGGCGACTCTTACTGAGAAATGAAGTGGTCTGACATCTTGGACGATCGTACTACGCTGATGTGCTTCTCCAACCAACCATAAATCTCGCGTGGGCACAGTCAGCACCTTATTAACAAAGTTCGCAACCGTCGTATAAAAGACCTGAAGTAGAATTGTCGTACAAAGTTAATCTTATCAAAGACATGACAACCTCTGCTGACGACAAAGTCCGATAATCGACAAGTTCACGATACCGCGCGTACCTCTGACCGATATCATGATATCACTAGATTCTATTAGGAAAGCAAATCGTGCCTCGGCATCTCGACATCCCAACAGAAATACAATTGGGTCAAATACTTGCCAAAGCCGAGGCCGAATTCACGTAACGCGGGGTTGATGCACACCCAAAACAGCAAGGATGCGTTGATACCCCACACAATCGCCACGCGGATTTAATTCCAACGCTTGCTTTACCCCGGATTTGCTTTTGCAGCTAAGGACAGATCCAGATGGGCGAAGCTCAAGGGGTTAACTGGCGGGGACGAATAAATACCCGGTGGAGTGTCAGTGTTTCTCCTCTTGACATACTCTGTTTCTAGGAGTGCTCCTCTATCTTTTGACATACTCCGACAACATGGCGCTTCATTCACGATGGTCTGAGCCAGTCCAAAAATGCTCTCTCCAGCAGTGGATCTTTGGGTCTTGCAATGGTCCTATGGAATACGCCGATAAGGCCATTTACTTCGACGCAGACCGCCCAGACACTCACTTCCTTACCAAATCGCAGTTTAGACATCTCGCTAAACAAGTCGCTCTCGGTCTTATCAGAGAAGGTGTACAGCAAGGAAGCCGAGTTCTTGTGTTCTCAGCAAACAATGTCTACTTCCCCAGCGTGTTTCTCGGTATTTTGATGGCTGGTGGTATCTTCACTGGCGCCAATCCCTCTTTCACGCCGAGGGAGCTGGCGTATCAGCTCAAGAACTCGGAGGCTACGCACATGTTCGTTCATGCGGGACAGCTGCCTACCGCGCTACAGGCTGCCGAGGAGGTTGGGCTGGCGAAAGAGAAGATCTTTGTTTTGGATCCTTCCGTTCTCCCGCCTGTTACAGCAAGCCCAGCTCTTCCAGCTACTCGAGCTGATGGCCTGCGTCTGTGGACAGAACTGGTTGTGGATAACTATGAGCAAGCAAAGACATGGCAATGGATCGAGCCCCAAGATCCGGAGTCCGCTGGTTGCTGTTTGAACTATAGCAGCGGTACAACAGGCGTCCCCAAGGGCGTCGAGATCACTCATTCCTCATATGTCGCAAATGGCTCTGGTGTTGTCTTAATGTCCGGCCTGGAGCCCGACCCTGACCACCACAAGAACCAAAAGGGTTTGGCGTTCTTGCCTATGTACCATGCCTACGCCCAGACATACTACATTTCTATTTATCCCATGATGGGAATCCCCGCGTACATTATGCCGATGTTCGACTTCGAGAAGATGCTCCAGCATATCCAAAAGTTCGGCATCACAAGTCTGCTGTGTGTTCCTCCCATCCTGGTCTACCTGTCCAAGCATCCGCTCGTCAAAAAGTACGATCTTAGCAGCATCAACCGCGTCAGCTCTGGTGCAGCACCACTTAGCCACGAAGTCATCCGCGGCGTTGAGAAGCTGTGGCCGTCTGGAGATGTCACCGTGAAGCAAGGTTGGGGAATGACTGAGGTGACATGTACTTGCATGACGTGGGACCCCCGATCTGTTACCGACCCTGACAAGGTTGGAGAGCTCGCCCCCAATTGCTCAGCGAAGATCATGGAACTCGATGGGAAGACACAGATCACCAAGCCCAATGAGCGCGGTGAGCTTTGGGTCACAGGTCCAACATTGATGAAGGGTTACTGGAAGAACCCCGGCGCTACAAAAGACACCATCTCCGTTGACGCCGACGGCACGAGGTGGTTGAAGACAGGCGATATCGCATACGTCGATTCTTTCAAACCAGGCGCAATTTTCCACATCGTCGACCGGATCAAGGAACTCATCAAGGTCAAGGGCAACCAAGTCGCGCCCGCAGAACTAGAAGCAGTACTCCTAGACCATCCTGAGGTAGCGGACGCCGCGGTCATTGGCATTCCATACGAAGGAGATGAAGCTCCCCGTGCTTATATCGTGAAGGCTCCTGGCTCTGAGCTTACTGAGAAGAAAGTGGTAGACTGGATGGATGCTAGAGTGGCGAGGTACAAGCGTCTCAAGGGCGGTGTTTCATTTGTTGACATGATCCCCAAGAACCCAGTGAGTAACATTCAGAACTTAGGTGTATCCATGCTAACATTCGTTTTTCTAGTCTGGAAAGATCCTCAGAAGAGCACTGCGAGACAAGGCGAAGGAAGAGATGGCCGCCAACAAGACACCTTCTGCACGCCTTTAGATAGCCTCAGTCCATTAGCATATAGCTTACTTCACCAGAATTGACTTCGTTGCCAAACTGACGATGTCCTTTTGACTCATGACAATTACGGGACCGACAGTTGACAGCAAATCAGTCTCTACTCTGTAACTACACCATTCATCAACACTCGAGGTAAAGAACGTCTGAATAAAGCTATTGGCAGATAGTTATCACATCAAAGTTTATTTTTACTGAGTGCTAATAATAGATCCATCATCTCAAGCGATGCCTGTTCGTCAACTTTCCATGCAACTGCAGGGTATGTAACGCGGCGAATGAGCGACACAGAATCGCTGACTCAGCCGTGATGCATGATAGTCTGACATCATTCTCGCGTTCAAGCAGGTTCAGCCCATGATCCGAAACTTGGAAGTGGGAAATGGAAGGAATATATCAACTCGTCAGCGACCCTCACATGATGAATTGCGCAACTTCAAATGTTTGGCAATCTCATCACAATGAACATCAACATCCCGAACCTCATTAAATCTGCTGTCCCGGAGGCTGAAGGGCGCAACGTCCAGATCCTGTCAGACAACAGATCAACAAATTATCGAGACGGCAATTTTTTGTCGGGCGATTTCCCGCGCAATCCACCAAAGCTTTACATCACCGGAGAAAACGACGATTTTGACGAAGTCACGTTGAGGGAATGGCGAGATGAGGGATTCGATGTTGAGTACATCTCGATGGAGAGTTGTGAAGATGGGTATCTCAAAAAGATCAAGTCGCTAAGTAGAGAGAACATGGGCCCCTGCGAAAAGTTTGGAATTGTTGGTGAGTTGAGTTCGAGGCGAAACAGTACCAGGAAGATGCTGACGAGGAACAGCCTACGATGACGCAGCAGCGATATGTCTAGAGCACTTTCACGTTCTGGACCATAACCCAGAATTCAAGCTTGGTCTCCTCATCGCCTACTACCCAACTCGCATTCCAGACACCAATGGCAAATTTCCCAACGCCATCAGCGCTCTTGTGCACCTCGCAGCGGGTGAGGAAGTAGGCGTCGTCAAGCAGTCTCAAATGGTCGGCATCCAGGGCAAAAAGCGCGTCAGACGCACCAAGATCACCAGCGGTCTCGGTACGGGTGGAAAGTTAGATCTGGCGTACCCAAGCTATACCTATGAGGCTCAGCCAGGTTTCGCTGAGCATGATCTTGACGAGTATGATGGGGTCGCAGCCGAGTTGGCGTGGAGTCGGAGTTTGGCGGCGGCGAGAAAGGTCTTTGGTATCAATCCTGACCTTGAGGTGGTTTTGGAAAACAACTTGCAGAGTAAGCGGCGGCGCTTCGTCTTTTTATCAGCTTGGAAACGACTGACACGAGAACAGGCAAATTCTTCTCAAAGAATCTTAAGCAAGCTATGGCGACGTTCACAACACACAAGACACCTCACGTAACATACATGCCCACTCTGACAGGCGCGACGGGCGCCGAGGAATTGAAGCGCTTTTACTCCGAATCATTCACCACACCGCCCTCACTCAAGATCACACTCCTATCACGTACCATCGGAGTTGACCGCGTTGCTGACGAGATGCACGTTCAATTAAAGCACACGGAGCAAGTACCATGGTTGCTTCCTGGCGTACCACCAACAAACAAAAAGATTGAGATCATGATGGTCAGCATCGTCACAATCCGTGGAGGAAGATTATACCAGGAACATGTCTACTGGGATCAAGCGAGCGTGCTAGTCCAAGTTGGCCTGCTGGATCCCAAACTGCTACCACAGTCGGCGAAGGATTTGGGCGTCGAGAAGCTCCCTGTAGTAGGACGTCGAGCGGCAAGAAGAGTGCTCAGAAACAAAGATTTGAGCGATGATGAGGGCGAAGCTGATAATGAGTTGATTCCTGGATGGAAGAAGAACAATGATGAGAGCAGCGAGGAGGGCGTCGCTGAGCTGCCGTGACGCCGGAGGTGAATGGTAGAATCTCTTTATGTAATTTTATCTAGAACTTAGTGTTCCTTCGAAGGCGTTTTGATAATTGCGAGAATGGCGGAAAGTCTCTTCCGAAGTTTAAGCTACTGCCCGGGCAAGGTTTTCTGCATCAGGTCGGGCTCGATAGATAAACTATTTTTTTTATTTTTTGTTTTTGAGTTTTTCCGGAGCGTAAGTCCCGAGGTACGATAAATAAACAACATTAATGTTTTTAGAGAGGTAGATACCTGTCGGCCATAGTGTAGGAGCTGACCAATTGTCTTAAATTCGGATAGTCATTCCATATATGTCAATCGTTGTTACAACGTGTTAGTCCTCTCCCATGTACTTAGTTGTCCGGGCTTCCATTCACTCAATCAATCTCGATAGAAATTTCGTTGGAAAAAACCTCGTGCCTGGAAAATAATCTTCCCAGCGAACCTTTAGACCCGAAATGACTCACTGGATCGGGTAGCCTTGTGGCCCTGCCTGAATTCCTTGTATAGACCCTCCTTTTCAAACCTAGGTCCCTCATCATGCTTCCCCTTTCACTCTCTGACTTCGTTTTGTCCGCCCACCGTCATTTGCAACACTAGCTAAGTTTTCTTTTTGGAAGTCACACCTCTCAACGTGACGCCTCTCTCAACGCGTACAGGTTAAA
>NW_022158276.1:0-8172 GCF_003316985.1 Fusarium coffeatum
TTATTTTGACAGCCTAAGCCTCTACCTGACGTACCAACCTTGTAGCTATGGCAGCCCCACCCCGATCGTGTGAGGGTGCTTTGGTATGCAGTAATAAAGGACTTCGAGACAGTCTTGTCTCAAAAGTCCAGCAGTCAATGAAGGTCATCCCTTAATATGACCTTTCCTTCAATGGATCGCGTCTACCATCTAAAATGGATAACTCTACCTAGCGGCTGTTGCAATTTTCACGTAGTAATTATGACGCGGGATTGACCCCAAACGCAGTGACCCCCAAATGACATTCTTGGGGAACGAAGCTATTGTCGACCATATTGATGTCCTATTGCCCAAGCCACCAGCAGCAAACATCGTAGTCAGGAGGTCCATGCCGTACACAATTCAAGAGTGGCTCACACATGAGCCATTTTAACCCCCATGATCACTCTGCTTCTTTGACCAACCACTCTAATATGCTCTTCTTTGATCCTTAAAGATTAAATATCTCTTTGCTAAAGATTAACCTTCCCCTATTGGATCTTTTGGCCATAATATTGCAACCCTTCCAGCATACTCTTTGAGGTACAAAGACCACACATTCCTTTGGCAAACACTGTTCTACCAACGTTGGATCAACCTAGAACTCAAGGCGAGGCCCTGCAAACACAGGGGTCACTGCATTGATTCGTGTTCAACGCGCCTACCGTCAAACGCTTGGGTAAGCCCATTCGAGTATGCTCTTGTTGAAGCCACTTTCCTCTTAGCAAGGTGGAATCATTGGCTGTAGCTAGCCACAGCGTTAAACAATGGAAATGAACAACTGTATCTCTGACTTGGAATTTAATCACTCGCCGCTGATCAGCTTGACTTCGGCTCACGAGATGTGATTGATATCGCGTTATTTTATCAGCACGCTTTAAGGAATGTGTTTATTAGAAAAGTGAAAAACCTAAAAAACATAACCCGATTCAAATGAAGCTATACAAGAACATTGCACCTCTCCATCTGAGGCATGGAATATGCAGAGCAAATATATTCTGCCTCATCGCTAGTGGCACCTCTCTTCCACTTCCCTTCCTCTATTCTATCGAACCATCTCGCCTCTGCCCCCCTCTCCCGCCATGAGTCAACGCACCTGCGCAGCGCCGATCGCTAATGAGCAACCCTATATTCTTATCGACTCCAAACATGAGTAGAGACAGGCGACGCGTGGCCGACGATGGAGCTTAGCACTGATAACTCCGGGCGCTACTACGTCGAGCTAGATGACTTGCTTTGCTGATAGAACTACAAGTAAAAGCTGAATTATCAGTTTTCGCATGTCTTCACCGCCTGACAGCTTATTGATATCGTATCTTAACTACCATGTCGTGTGGTATAACTGGAGAACGAACAAGCTGTTCGCTTAGTAATGTTGACAACGCTACGCCCTCTTGCCTCTTTATGGATGAAGATGGTGATACTCGATTGAAATTTTAGCGTGATCTGCACCTCGAACATATCGACGCCCGATATCGAGGCTTGGTGGTTGAAGTTGCTTTGACACAAAACGCTAAGTCGTTGCTAGAGTTTGTTAAATAAAGTATACAAAATATCGAAAGATTAAAGTGATGCTGTATCCCAATATGAACTGCGATAGATAGACTACTATTTCTGTTTGGAAGCTGAACTTTATCCCAAGAAAGAGATGAGCTGGAGGTTAAGCGATGTTTTCAACCAGGGTTTATTTAAGTTCTTTTCAATATACTCGGAACTAACAAGTCCACTGCCTTAACCGTTGTGAGACGTTGAGAAACGTTTGGCTTTGTTCCTTTATGACTTCGCCCTGAATCACCTATGTCAGGGCCTTCCCAACACCCTTCTCTCCATCCTGTACCGCACAATGTCCGACATGTCAACCAAAGCCGAATGACGTGAGTACATGCACGAACGCAAGGATATGCCAGACCGCCTGCCTCAGGTTGTGGAGAAGCGGCCTTTTGCGATGTCTCGTCAGGCAATTCAGATGATCGAGTGGCCGAGACGGACGAAGAGAGGTATTCTGCCGAGGCAAATAAAGCGCTCAAGAAGGAAGATCGTGATGATGGAGCTGACAAGCCCTTGCGTTGATTTTATCCGTATACTTCAGGGCCTGCGCTTGAAAGGAAATCTGAGTAGGAGCTCAAAAGCCCCTCGAGAAGCGTGGTGATTCTAAAAGCGTGCTTTGCACTATAAAGATAATTCTTAAGTATATTTAGGAAATAGGGTTCTACTAATTGGACAGCATTACTTCATATCCTTCATTTGGGAATTACTAATATGCCCTCATAGGATACAGCGATTGTATTTAGGTCTGTGTATTTCTACCAAGTTAATGTGAAACTGGAAAAACCGAAGTAGAAAACAGATTAGCTCAAGGTAAGCACAGCTTTTGTCCGCAACATTGTGTATAAAGTAAGCATTTGCCCTGACAGCAATTCTCACTTAGTAAGCTGCAATACTGTTAACTATAGGGTACGAGGACACAACGACGTAGATGCACACTAAAAGCGCATATAGAGAAATATTCACCAGGTCTGGACAAGCGCTAAATTACATTGTCTAGTTTGCAAGGATCTTGAGCATGGATAAGGTCGGCTACTGAAGAGAGGGTCCTTTGAGCGTCTTTTCCGTTCTGATCACTTTGATTGGTTTTCCTTTTACATCCTACTCCGGATTAAATAATAGCAAACATATTTAGCAGATGTCGGCTGATTCCACTTCTGAGTCCCTAAATTGTCAGGTCTGGATGAAGATGTGACGAGCTAAGTGTGGGTGCAACTGCCTAAACAAGACCAGGGACAGCAGATCGTAGTGCAGATGAATCCAAACGGCATAGTTTAGCCGTTTCACGTAAGCTGTCGGGTTGATTGCGATGTGACATAATTGTTTACAAATAGCAAATGGGGATAAGCGTAGGAACATAGCGTGCGATAGCATTAATAGCTGTTATTAATTTTCCGTAGGAAGAGAACTATTAGTTGAATATTAAATGCACTAAACTACTGCCGGAACTCTCTACGGAGAAATTACGCTGACTGGAGACGGTGATCGGGTCTACCGGCAGTGTGTGCTGAGAAGAATCATGCGGGACCACGGAGAAATTATACATGGTTACGGACGTTTCAGCGTCCATTGGCAGCATGTGTTTCATCCAAAACGGTAGACCAGGCCCGTAGGCCCGGTTGGCCGTTGCCTTGCACCCTGTAGTCCCCATTGAACCTCAACTGAAGCTTCCAAACGGACCGATTGGGTGTAGATCCTAGGGATAATTGGCCAGTGCTCTATAGTGATTTGCGTCCAGTCCTGATTAATCCACGAACATAGGACACGGACGGACTTGCGTTCTGAAGAGCATAGGAGACCTTTGGTAACTGAAAAACTAGATATAAAGGCACGAAAGCCACGTTCTCATCTCATCACAGACATCTTAGCAACAACTTATCCAAGTACCTGCTTTTCCCTTTCAAAGCATAACATACATTCGCCAACTCTCTCTAACACCTATCTCACTATGAAGAGCACACTTCTCTTGGCCGGAGCCCTTGCTCCCCTTGCCCTTGCTAAGGATCTCTGCGAGCAGTACGGATATCTTTCAAGCGACGGCTACGCACTCAACAACAACGTCTGGGGCAAGGACTCAGGAACAGGTGACCAGTGTACTCATGTCAACTGGAACAACGCCAATGGTGCTGGTTGGGACGTCGAGTGGAACTGGTCTGGTGGCAAGGACAACGTTAAGTCTTATCCTAACTCGGCCCTCTTGATCGGAGAGGATAAGAAAACTATCAGCTCCATCACAAACATGCAGTCCGCCGCTGAATGGAAGTACAGCGGTGACAACATCCGCGCTGACGTGGCGTACGATCTGTTCACTGCTTCAGACCCTAACCATGAGACCTCCAGCGGCGAGTACGAGCTTATGGTCTGGTAAGTGTTTCGAGGTTGCTACTTTACGTGGAGTTACTAACCTGTCTAGGCTTGCTCGAATCGGTGGTGTGCAGCCCATTGGAGCCCTGCAAACGAGCGTTACCATCGAGGGCCACAATTGGGAACTTTGGATCGGCATGAATGGCGATATGAAGGTCTTCAGCTTTGTTGCGCCTACCCCAGTCAACAACTTCAATGCCGACATCAAGCAATTCTATGACTATCTCACCAAGTCAGAGAACTTCCCCGCTGACAAGCAGTACCTCCTCAGTATGTATATCTAGAATGATCATTTATCAGATTACTAACTCATCTCCTATAGCCTTCCAGTTTGGTACCGAGCCCTTCACGTAAGTTTGCCGCATTATACCTTTTCTATCAATACATACTAATTAATGAATACAGTGGAGACAATGCCAAGTTCACTGTTAGCAACTTCAATGCCCATCTCAAATAAGGGACGACTCTATAGTAACCGAAGCGAAATTCGGAGCATTTTCACAAAAGCACATGTCCTACTTGTTGAACATCAGTTGTTCTACGATCATCCGATCACATCTCTCTTATTTATGTACATAGTCATATCTGCTAGTCAGGCTCCCTATCCTTCTTCAATCAATCCAGTATATATCATTCAACGCGACCCGATTCCAGTTGACACAGTTCGCGATGACATACAACCAGATCAGAGTGGTTGAGCCGGTACGATGTTGAACTTCCCCCTCGGCTTGAGCAGAAAGTAATTTTCGAACTCCAATGACATGGGGCATTCGGCGGCAAGCCTTACTCCCTTGAACCGTCTGAAGAACAAGGCAATCGTATAGCGCATCTCCATCTGAGCCAAATGAAGTCCTATGCAAACCCGGGGCCCTGTTCCAAATGGCGCGAACGCCATCTTCGCAGCTTCTTTGTGGGAGTTACCGAGCCATCTGGACGGATCGAATCTATCAGGGCATTAATGATCATGCTGACAACGGCGACTCCTTTATAGGCGCAAACCACTTACCTCTTGGCGTCTGGCCAGAAATCTTCGTTTCGATGTAAAGTAAAGGCCTGCGTACTCACTGTCACACCCTCAGGAATGTAATAACCTCCTAACTCGGCACCACCCTGCTTCGCAATTCTCGGCAAACTTCCCGCAGCAGGGCCATATAGCCTGAGAGTTTCATTGATGGTGGCACCAACCAGAGGCAGGGCTTCCACTTCTGCATCATTGAAGTCATCTGGCAACCCTGAAACCTCTTCTTCAATGGCTACTCGGAGGGAATCGTGACGCAAAACAGCCCACAGTAGGCATGTGAGGGTGAAGGCTGTGGTATCTGTTCCAGCGAGGATAAAGTTACCCGCTTCTGCACTCAAATCCAGCCTGTTCAGAGTACCAGAGCCTTCATCGAGCTGCGTAAAGATGCTGCGCTTATCGGTCCCGTTCTGAATGCCATTTTCTATCGCTTCTTCGCCGAGACTAGTCTGCTTGGCGTTGGCCCTAAACACGTCGCGAACGGCGGGAACGGGTAAATAATATCCCAAGAACCCAACGAGAGGGAGCTCTTCTGATATGATGCCACCTTTACCAGCCATCTGGAGAGTTTTCATGTAATTGTTGATCTCGGGGATTGTTAGATAGTGCATAGTAACCCTTCGATAGACTTACCTCTCCATGCTCCAGGGTGCGAAATGATTCGCCAAACATTAGCTGACCGCTGACATCTGTTGCCATGAACAGAAGCCATTTCATAATATCAGCCTTGCCGCTCTCGAGATCACCGGCGATTCTGTCCAAAGCAAGATCAATAGTTTCTTTGACCATTGTTTCCCATGTTGAACGAATCTCTGTCTTTGAGAAGGCCCGAGCGAAAATTCTTCTTCTCTCGCTATGTTCTTTAGAGCCCATCATTGCGAAAAGTGTTGGTACTGGCTTATCAATGAAGCGCGCATAATAAGGGGACTTAGGAAACCCTGAACCTGCTTTATGAATTGTCCTGCAGGCTTTAGCATCTACTATGCTTACTTCGCTTGGTGAGATTTGAACGACAGGTCCGTATTTCTGATGAAGTTCATGAACCAAGAACGTTCGTCGACCAGTGATCACTGCGATCTTAAGCGGCAGATTTGTGAAACGGGCGTAAAATGGGCCGGGCACTTTCCGCAGTGTGGCACTGGTGTTGGTAAAATAGTTCTGAAAACTCTTAGATTAGAACAACTAAGACTGACAGTAAGTGAACTTACCACCAAAAGCCTGCTAATAAGAATGAGCAAGCTAAACGCGCCGATGAGGTGGTTTGAGGTTGAAAGTTCCATTCTACAACCTTGAATTTAAAGATGTTGAGACATATATAATGGTAAATCAGTGGGGAGAGAGAAAAAGGATGCACTAAGAGTAGTGAGGAAATCTATAGTCGTATTTTCTTTTACTTCAAGCTTGACATTTGACTTTGGCAAAACTGTCAAATACAAGAAAATGAAATAAATCAAATTATATATAGTTAATGTTTCCCTACAAGTTAACCTTTAAATACTCTCTACCGATTCTATAACAAAGCCCAAGATGACATCCGTTGCCTATCGGCAATTACTTTACTGATATAGTCCGACGGCCTTTTATGTTTGTAAATATCCGTTGTATATTGATGTCGCAGGATTCTGGAGAACGGTGGATCTTAGAATGTCCGCAGGTCCTGTTACCAAGGAAGCCAATTAGATAGTGTTAATTGCTGGCATAGTGGGGCGATAGTCGTGACCACCAGGCGACTTTTGATATCGCGTGGACTTTCGGACTTTCACACAAAACCGAAAACACATATTACTAGGATTAAGGCTTAACGACTCCTGTCGATCCCAGTGTGATTCTACTTAGGTAGCTTCCTATCGTCACCGGGGTCTGAACGTCGCCTCGGCCGAAATGCTTGGTACTGAACACAACCCCCCTACGGACAGTTGAGTCACTGAGAAACATGATACCAATTTTAGCAATTATAAGTATACAGTATATCGTTGACATGCACCTTAGCATCTAAAGTGATCCATTACCATCCTTCTTTAACATGGCTCGGATCACAATTTCCCCCATTGTGTTACCAAGGAATGCCAGCAAAAGAGACCTGCCATCTGGACAACAGTTGGTCTCTGCAAACCCTCTCTCGCGACTTGGCCAAGAACCTCATTCCTTTTTTGCACAAGAAATTCTTTCTGTTTAGACGCCCATTCATGCATCTTGTCAGGATTGTGAATACACCACAATGCAACTTCTCTAGTAGCCATAGCATCCTCCAAAGCTGAGTGCTTCGACTTGGCCTGGATCCGCATATCCAGGAACTCAGCACAGAGCGTCTTGAGACTCCAAAATCTCTTCAGAGATTCCGTGCCAAAGACCGCTTGACTTGTCAATACTGCAGTATCAACAATGTTGTCGTGTGCCACTCTCAAGCTTTTCAAGTCGTTTCTCAAAGCATGACCGACTATTACCGTATCTTTGTCGATGAGCTCAAATAGCCGACTTCGAGCCTCATCCCAGCCGTCCAAGTGGTTGCTTTCCGCTGTGAATGTGCTCAAATTGATACCATGGATTTGAGAATTCCACTTGAATATGCGTTGTCGTGGCTTTACAAGAGAATCCAACAGAACCTTCCTTTGTATGACATCAACGATGCATATTGACACCGGTTGCTCGGTACCATCTCGTCCATAAGCCATTTCGCAATCAATAGCTATAACCTTGGTCGTGGATTTTCGAACCTTCGGATGAGGTGGACATTTTGTGTTTTTGAGAAGTTTGTATTCTTGCTTTGAGAAAGTCTTTCCAAACACTTTTTCCCTTTTGAGACGTTCAACTTCTGTCGGTATAGGAAAGCCCAATCCCTTTAATAGCGGAGTGGAATGGCGTTCAGCCATGAGTCGACAATAAATATCCGATTGTCCGATGAGCTTGTCCAGCTTGTACTTTTCGTCTGGGAAACAGGATTTTAAGGGCGGGACGGGAGGAGCATTCTTCTTTGTAGTCCGGCCCTGACTCCAATAGCGAACATGTTGTCTTGTT
Source organism: Fusarium coffeatum (assembly GCF_003316985.1). Taxonomy (NCBI): domain Eukaryota; kingdom Fungi; phylum Ascomycota; class Sordariomycetes; order Hypocreales; family Nectriaceae; genus Fusarium; species Fusarium coffeatum. Next base: position 7,961 of record NW_022158276.1, read on the forward strand.
ATTGGAAATCTACTTTCATATCGGGGAGAACGGAAAACAACAAGCAAATTCTTCTGTAGGTCTCTTGACATATTTCGCGTGTAGGGTGGCGAATTGGAAGAAGATTCGTGAGACCTGTAATCATCATTGAACAATTTGCACCGCATTCTTAAAGACCCGCCTTTCTTTCCCCTTTCCGGCAAGCTTCTATAGATAAGATAAGGAGATAAGAT
>NW_022158277.1:0-2499 GCF_003316985.1 Fusarium coffeatum
TTCAGAAGAGCTTTTGGAAGATGCACTTTTAGATGCTCCAGAGGCAGAGACAAAGAAACCCCCCAAGCCATATGTCGAAGACGAGTTTGATGACGACGAAGCAGCGGCTGAAGAAGCCTTTCAGGCATTCGAGACTCTCGCATTCAGTGCGCAACCTAAGACCCCTACGAAGACGGCACCCCAAAAACAAAAGACACCCCCATCCGCTCAGCCCGGTGAACCCGTCGCTCTTCCACGCGACTGGCACAATCCTCAAACACCTCTCAAGCTGACCGTCCTACGCTCAATCCCTAACCTTCCCTACAAGCAAAACTGGTCCTGCAACGTACTTGCCATCATCGCTGCCATATCAGCCGTGGAGCCATCCCACCTTCCACCCTACAGACAACGCACCGCACGACTTGTCGACCCTTCCACATCAAAGCAGGTGCACCTCACCGTGTTTCTGGATCCAGAGAAGTTCAATCCACGTGTGGGAAGTGCGGTTTTGCTCGTGGGCGTCAAGAACCATAGGTTCGATGGGGGCAGTTTGAAGAAGTACGAGAGTGATCGCAAAAATGGAATGTGGTGGTTTGAGAATCCGGTGGAAATGAATTGGTGTGATGTCGAGGGCATTAAAGCGTGGTGGTCGCAAGGGGCTGGTAATATTGAGGCACAAAAATAGCTCGGGTAGAATATCTTGATATCAAAGGTTAGCTGCCAGACATATATAGCATGGAAGTCTTCCAACATACGACGAAATTATTTGGTTACCTTACAATAACTCAGACTGGCATACATTTGTGCCACTCCACTCTTGTCATCCCAAAAATAAATGTGAATATTATCTTCACTATTCATAGTGATCTTGAAAGTCCTCCTCGAAATCCTCTGGGTCAGTGGAGTTAGGAGACCACTGATCCGCGTTTGTGTTAATCGGAGGTGAGGCCGGTTGACCACTGCTTCTTTCGTTCCGAGTTCTCAAACCAGAGCCCACTTCGGTATGTTTCAGCTCAATCCTTTCAGACATATCGGCTAAGTAGGAGAATGAACCGTATGCCGTAGTGTCGATTGGCCAACTGTCATCAATAATGATATCATTTGAAGTGTTTTGGCATGGTGGCTTTGAGGATGGCTCATAAAGAACCAAGCCACCAAGGGTTGGTAAGATGACAAACTCATCGTCTTGGAACACCTGAATGGTGTTGATTTGTAGTAAGAATGAGATTTGCGTTGGTGTCCACTGGGGCGACGGCGCTTGATGACTTCCCAAGGGGTGTAGTGTCTGCAGGTAAATATCCGACCTGTGATTAGCAGCAGTCGTGGTAGCTGTCAATAGCAGGTCATCGTTCCAAAGATGTACGTTCTGTAATTTCAGGGAGGGCAAATCCACTATAGGACTGTAGAGATCGCCATCCCACAGGACATCGCGACGCGTAGACAAGTACTCGTGGTGACCAAAAGTCTCTGTGAGAACATTGAATGTGACAGCACCCCAATCCCCCTTTCTTGTTCGCGGCTCACAGCAGGGGCAAAGCTCGAGCTTGCTGGTCTCTGCAGCCTGGACGCGATAGACCCCAAGACAGAATGTGCCATGATTATCAGACTTTCGGCATGTCAAAGACACAACAACCCAGGTGTAATCGTGGCAGTCTGGCTGTGGGTTCTTCAGTGGGTTTGAAATGGATATTGTCTTCTGCCAGACAATCTTCCCATCTTCGAACTTGGCCACAAGGAAGCTGCATGCACGTCCATCTGTTACAGTTAGACCTTGAGTCATCGGTGTGGCTTTCAGAATCTTACCTTTGAATCCGTGGGAAAATGCTTTGACAACAAAAACCATATTTTCCTTTGTGGGATGTATCAGAACTTTGGGCTCTCCTCCAAGCATGGGCTCGGCGCCAATGGGACATTCAAGCTTTTTGAGATCGAGCTCCTTGAGCTTCCCGCCCCAAGTGAAATGCAAGATCCGCTTCCTCTGAGTGACGAAGTAGACCACCTTCGCATCCATATACACAGTTTTGAGAGCGGCAGGCAGCGACAGTCGTTTCCATTCTCGAGTCGCCATATGAACAATGTGCACCGCTCGCCATATTGAATCCACCTCGACGAGAGCAAGAAGCTGGTCACTGACAGCAATCGCTTGATATACTGAGCCCGACATAAGGCTCCCTGGTGGAATGAATCTCAGTCTTTGGCGCGTTTGCAAGTCGTCTACGACAAAGCTCCTTTCACTGGACTGCCATGCCAGCTTCTTGTTGCTGTAGTGGAAGCGCCAGCCACCTTCGATATACTTTGTTCCATTGTGATGGAACTCGGGAAGATCAGTAAAGAACCTACTTGCACCAATATCCCAAGGTATCCAGGCATGCTTGCTGCAGGGTTGGCGCCACTTGAGCTGCCTCTGAATCTCGCGTAGATAGAGGTCCTCAGTGGATGTTTCTGGGTAGGTTGCCTGAAGGCCCGGGAAGAACTGGTGAAGCGCCTTGGTGAGTACCGCCTCTTGTCTCCAAGTATCTT
>NW_022158278.1:0-1711 GCF_003316985.1 Fusarium coffeatum
TCTCCAAACCCTCCCCCAATGGAGAGGTTACTTTGGCAACCCCGAAGGTGCCATGCTCGGCGCCCTCAACTCAGTGTACCCTGCCGGTAAAGTCATTGCGCTTTTCTTCGTCACCTACGTATGCGATCGATTCGGTAGAAAGACGGCTATGATGATTGGATCTCTCACATGTGTCGCCTTCGCCATCATGCAAGCCGTGTCACAGAACCTCGAGACCTTCATCGCTGCTCGAGCAATCCTCGGCTTCTTCACCAGTTTCCTAGCGCAACCGAGTCCGATCCTGATCACTGAGCTCGCCTATCCTACCCACCGAGGAAAGCTCACCGCCTTGTACAACACTTCTTTCTACTTGGGTGGTATTATTGCTGCATGGTGCACTTTCGGAACGTTCAAGCTCGACACTACATGGAGTTGGAGGATCCCGTCTCTGCTCCAGGGAGCCCTCCCTGCGATTCAATTACTTGCCGTCTACTTTCTTCCCGAGTCACCTCGATGGCTCGTTGCTCATGGCCGCAGGGAAGAGGCCCGAAAAATCCTCGCCACCTATCATGCCGGTGGCGACGCGGATGCTCCCCTTGTCAACTTCGAGATGGCCGAGATCGAGGGTGCTTTGACGCACGAAGCCGACGCCATGTCGCAGAACTCATGGCTCGAGCTCCTCCGTACTCCAGCCAACCGCAAACGAACCCTCATTGCCGTCATTGTCGGATGGTTTGCTCAGTGGAACGGTATCAACCTCATCAGGTATGTTGTGCACCTTCGCCTCCACGTCCGATAACTTATCTAATCATGTGTAGCTACTACCTTGTCCTTGTCCTCAACACAATCGGTATCACCAATCCAAAAGACCAGACACTCATCAACGGTCTTCTGCAGATCTCCAACTGGCTTGCTGCCATCTTCGTCGGTGCTATGCTTGTCGATAGACTTGGTCGTCGCACTTTGTTCCTGCTTTCGACGTGTGGCATGTTCGTGTCTTACATCATCTGGACTGGTCTTAGTGCTTCCTTCGACAGCACTCGCAGTCCAACTACCGGCAAAGCCATTGTTGCCTTTGTGTTCATCACTTTCTTCTTCTACGCCATTGCATGGGCACCGCTTCTCCAGGCCTACACTGTCGAAATCTTCCCATACACACTCCGTGGCCGCGGTGTCTCCGTCATGTACATCAGCACATTTGTCGGTTTAGTGTTGGGTAACCAGGTGAATCCCATCGCGATGAAGAATATTGGGTGGAAGTACTACATTGTCTTCTGTTGCATCCTGTTCTGTCTTATCGTCGTCATTTGGTTCCTGTTCCCCGAGACAAAGGGTCATACTCTCGAGGAGATCCAGGCTTTGTTTGAGGGAGACTCCCACGGAGCCATGCACGCCAGCAAGCTTGACGACGTCGAGGGTGGACACATGGACCAGGATGGGAAGAAAGACAAGAAGATTGACCAAGTCGAAGTTGCTTAGAAATAGACAGTGGAACGGATTATATTAATTGTAGCAGTAGCGAGTGAGTATAACGGTAAACAACCCTTTGGCGACAACGTCATCTCAAGTTTTACAAGTGCAATGTGATAGAATATGACGAAGAACAAATGCCGACCTCTTTCATGCCTAGCTGAACAACTGAAATAAGATAGTGGTTGTTCGAGACTCAATAAAGTAGCCTAAGCGGTCGGCGAATATAGCATAAATTAACTAATTATTTCGTCTCTTATAC